>NW_027362761.1:347370929-347378429 GCF_046119375.1 Phyllobates terribilis | reverse complement strand
TGCCATAATACAAATTCTAGCAGTCTATTCAGTAGGACTATCAGCAGAGTATCGCCCAGACTTCTGCACAACACAACTGATGGTCCCAACCCCATTTATAAGGCAAGAAATCCCACTTATTAAACCTGACAGGGCACACCTGTGAAGTGAAAACCTTTTCCGGTGACTACCTCTTGAAGCTCATCAAGAGAATGCCAAGAGTGTGCAAAGCAGTAGTGTTGAGCCACCCCCGTAGTGTTCGAGTTCGGTTCGGTTCGTCGAACACCCATGTGTTCGCCGAACTGTTCGTCGAACTGTTCGTCAAACACCTTCGAACACCGTTAAAACCAATGGCAGGCAAACAAAAACACATAGAAACACATAGAAAACACCTTCAAAGGTGTCCAAAAGCTGACAAACTGCTCAGAAGACACAACTAACACATGGAAAAGTGACAAGTACATATAGTCATGCGAAAATAAAAGAGGTGGAGGAGTAAAAGGAGGGGGAGACACAGATATAGGCATGTCATGCCCTTCTAAAATCCAAAAAGTGAGAAGCCGACACGGCCAGTCCGCTCCTGCCCGTGCCACCTCCGTGTCGCCGGGTTTGTGCCAGAGCCGCGGTGAACCCTGATGGCCAGCCCCCCTCTCCAAATACTGGTGCCTGTCCGCTGGTGGGTCGAGCGAGCCCCCCTGTGGTGGAGGCAGCTCTAAGCTTTTTAATTTAAATTGTCTCTCTAATTTGAATGAATACACTTTAAATCCATTTACAAGGATCTATTGGAGGGCAAGTCTCATGCCAGCAGCCGCGTAATTCCAGCTCCAGTAGCGTCCACTAAAGCTGCTGCAGTTAAAAAGCTTTTATAAGGATCGAGCTCGGCTGTCCACCGCAAGGCATCCTACTGCCAGTCCCAGCCCCTATGCCCTGGGGTGCCTCCTGATTCTCTTCACTGAGTATCCCATGGTCCCGAAGCATTTCCTTTGAAAAAATTAAGTGTCTAAACTACAGGTGGTGTAGCTTGCTTAACAGCCGGGATAATCCGCTGACTAGCAGACACTGCTACTAGGCACAAAGTATTTCCTGGGCTAGATGCAGTTAAAAATTTGTAATTAGATACTCTCGTTGGATGCTGAGAAAGCATTCCATAGAGTCTCCTGGCACGCCATATATGATTCTCTTAAAAAGCTTGGGGTAGGGGTCTAGGGGACCCTTTTATAGCCAAAATCACGGCCCTGTATAGCAATACGTCACCTAGGCTGAAGATAAATGGAACTGTAGCACCCTGAGGGCTCGGTTGCTACAGAGGTATTGCACCTCACCCAGAGGTGTGATATCTCACTCTCAGGTAAGGATGGAGTGTGGATCAGGACCCGACACCTGCATGCATTACACCACATTGCCGTGGGGCAGGGCGACCAATATGCCCCTGAGATGGGCACGACAGTCCCTGTCCCTGGCTGGAGTGGGGGGAGGGAACACTGAGGAAGGGGAACCCTGTAGTGCAGGAGCAGGGAGGAAGCAGTTCCTGGGTGCATTGAGAAGGGAGTATAAAAGGTGGGCACCATCTTAGTTCAGTGAAGAGAAGTCTGAGCAGAAGTGGCAGGGAGCAGGGGCTCTGCATGAGCTCTGCTCCGGAGGCGGGCCTAGTAACAGGGGCCCAGGCCTGGAAGAGGGAGAAGGAAGGAAGAGGAGCGGAGAAGGCTCCAGGAACGAGGAATGAAGGGATCCCAGGGGTGCGGACGGGCGAGTCGCCACCGCACGCCCGAATCCACCTGCGTGGAGGGGTCAGGCCAAAGGGGGAGACCGGTCCCCGAACTAGTGGAGGCAGGAAACGACCCTCAGCTAGAAACCGGAGGCTCTGACATTTTATGTGGCGCAGCCCCTCGCTACACCCGCTAGGAAGGCACCACATAGGGTCAGGGAAACTGGCGCCAAGTTTACCAAGAGGAGGCCTGAGGCAGCCGGACAGAAGTGTTGGTAAGAAAGGCCAGACAAAGGACACACAAAGGGGGTCCTGTGAAGTGCTCCAAAGTTATCTGGGAGTTGTCTGAGCCCCTCACCTGGTGAGCACAGTATGACATGGGCAGCCGTTACCTGCAGACGTGGTCTGGATAATAAGAACTGTGAGTAAAGGCCCTGGACTGCATCACTGACTCCGTGTCGTTACTGCTGCTGCCCTGCACCATCACCCCCATCCTCCGCATACACTGCCCTGAGGCTATACTCCTCCCGTGGGGAGTTATGCTACGCTCTGCTGCACCCACAACACCAGCCTCAGCGGTCTGCCCTGTAGCGGCGGTTCACTCTGACCGCAATCCACGGGTGGCGTAGTCGGACATTTAAACATCAAAACCACATAAATAGTTCCGCCACTGGTTTGACCGCCCTGAGCCACGGAACCGGGTCGCCGCCACGAAGACTACAACCACCAGCATCCACCAAAAAGGGTCCGGCTCCGGGTGTCCCAAGGCCCAGGGGGTGCATCAGAACATTTTCATCACCTTTCACAATCACCAATGGGACAAGGCAGGGATGTCCTCTGTCCCCTCTCTTATACATCCTAGTGACGGAGCACCTGCTCTCATCAATTCGCCATAACCCCAATATTAGGTGGATTGAGGTGGGAGGCACCGAGTACAAGTGCTCTCTATTTGCTGATGATGTCCTAGTATATATCACTCAATCACATATATCCATCCATGCTGTTATGGCTGAAATAGATCACTTTGTTACATGGTAAAATTTTAAAATCAATGCAGCGAAGTCTGAGGCCCTCGATGTCTCCCTCCCCAAATCCATATAGGATTCCATCCAGTCCAACTTTCCCTTTGCCTGGCCCTCACAGGGTATCAAATACTTAGGAATTCCTATTCATAGAGACCTCTCCCATCTATGTTATCTTAATTTTGGGCCCTTTATTGAACAATTCCATACAGACCACGTTTGGCAATTTAGAACTGTAAGATTCACTACGTGAACCGCTGGTGTTTTGTGGAAAAGCACATGTACACCGCGTTCCAAATTATTATGCAAAAAGTGTTTAGGCGTGATAAGGGAAGAATTTGTTTGTTTGTCAGTTAAACTCATTGATGGTGATGTGTGTCAGGGCTCTTTATATCACTGTAAGCAATTGCAGACACCTGTGCTAATTAGTTTGGCAGGTGTGTCCAATGAAAGGCAAGACTACTTAAGAAGGCTCTCTCACATTATTAAGCAGCCTACATTTTCTGCCAAAATGGGAAAGAAAAAGGATGTATCGGCTGCTGAGAAGCAACAAATTGTGGAGTGTTTAGGTCAAGGCATGACTACAATCAACATTGTGCGATGATCAGGATGAAGTGTCTTGGCAATCAAGAAGTATGTAGCTGATTCACAGTACACACGTGTGCGTGCTGATAAGGGCAAATTGAGGACTCTTTCCTACAGGCAATTACGTCAGGTTGAAAGAGCAGCGGCAAAAAAGCCTTGTAATAGCAGCAGACAAGTTTTTGAAGCTGCTTGTGCCTCCAACGTCCCCCGAACAACAAGATGCAGGGTCCTTCAGAGGTTTGCAGCTGTGCATACGCCATCCTGTCGACCTCCTCTATCCACTTCACACAAGCAGAAACGGCTCCAGTGGGCCAAACGTTACATGAAGACTGATTTCAAAACTGTTTTGTTCACGGATGAGTGCCGTGCAGCGCTCGATGGTCCAGATGGATGGAGTGGAGGATGGCTGGTTGATGGACACCCCACGCAAACACGGCTACAGCGCCAACAAGGAGGAGGTGGAGTAATGTTTTGGGCTGGAATCATGGGGAGAGAGATTGTCGGCCCCTTTAGGATCCCTGAAGGCGCTAAAGATGAACTCCATAATGTATGTGGATTTTCTCAAACAGCACTTCCTGCCATGGTTCAAGAAGAAGAACCGTGTATTTCACAGCAAGATCATTTTTCTGCATGATAATGCACCATCTCATGCTGCACATAAAACATCTGCATCTCTGGCTGATATGGGCATAAAAGGGGACAAACTTATGGTGTGACCCCCATGCTCCCCTGACCTCTACCCCATTCCGAACCTTTGGAGCATCATTAAAAGGAGTGTCTATGATGGCGGGAGGCAGTTCACATCTAAGCAACAGCTCTGGGAGGGTATTCTGTCCTCATGCAAAACAATTGAAGCAGAAACCATCCAAAACCTGACAAATTCAATGGACGAGAGAGTTCAGAAGCTCCTTTCGAACAAGGGGTCCTATGTGAAAATGTAACATCACCTAGAATAAAGTTTTGAGTTGAAAACTGTTTGATTTCAGTTTCTAACAACCTGCTAATGCTTATAATTTCAAAAATGACCATTTTTTTGGTCTTTATTAAAATGAAAAGGTTGATCGAAAAGTTTGGGGGATCTAAGAGTGTGGCAACCCAGTAGTCATGATTACTTCGAATTCTGACAATATGAGAGTCATGCTGCAGGTAGTGCAGCAAGAAGGCACTTATGTGTCTTGCGCATCTCGGAGCCCCAAAATTATTTTCCGGGCTAGATGCAGCTAAAAATTATTTTTAATTTTAAATCTGGTGGAGCTTATTATAGATGGCCTAATAGGATCAGTGCTGCACACTGCTACAAAGCCCAAATTATTTTCCAGTCAAGATACAGATAAACATGATTAGTAATTTGAAAGCTTAAAACGTTTGGTAGGGTGATTTTAACCAATCATCAAGCTTTTACTCTCCCCAGGATGACACAGGGGTAGAAAAGTCGTTTCGGATCCATGATTTGTTCATCTTTATGAACGTGAGCCTGTCTACATTATCAGTGGAGAGCCGCGTGCGCTTATCTGTCAGCAGACCACCAGCAGCGCTGAACACACGTTCAGACAGAACGCTGGCTGCGGGGCATGACAAGATCTCCAAGGCGTAAGTGGCTAGCTCCGGCCATTTATCCAGATTGGAAGCCCAAAAAGAGCAAGGGTCCAGTGACACAGTCGTGGCTTCAATGTTTACTTGGAGATACTCCTGTACCATCGTCTCTAGGCGTTGACTATGTGTCAGACTTCTTGTCTCCTGTGGCCTTGCAAAGGATGGGCTAAAAAAGTGGTGAAATGATTCCGCAAAATTGATGTTACCAGCAGATACTGTGGTTCTGTTATGGTTTGAGTGCTGAACACTTGACGGTCCCACGGTTGGCAAGTTGGAACTGTGAGATTCACTACGTGCACCATTGGTATTTTGTGGAAAAGCACATGTAAGATTCTGCAACAGTCTCTGCTGATACTCCTGCATGCGTGCATCCCTTTCTATGGCAGGAATAATTTCTGCAAATTTACTTTTGTACCGGGGATCTAACAGTGTGGCAACCCAGTAGTCAGGATTATTTCTAATTCTCACAATTCGAGGGTCATGTTGCAGGTAGTGCAGCAAGAAGGCACTCATGTGTGTTGCGCATCCAGGAGCACCAAGTCCCTGTTGTGTTGGTGGCGAGGTAACAATCATGCTTCCTTCCTCTGTCCTCTCCCCCCAACCTCGCACAACAGAAATGTGATCAAGGTCTCCCTCATCTGATGAGTCTTCCATCAGTTCGTCCTCCACTTCTTCCTGGGCTCCTGCACCTTCCTCACTAGTTTGGCTGCTACCATGCGCCCTGGTAAAACCATCTCCCCCACCCTCACATGCCTGCCGCCTTGGTGCTGCCGACCTTCTGGACCTTGCAGATGTTAGCCCTTCCGCATACAACTCCTCCTCCTCTACTTCCTCCACCTCCTCTTGTGCCACCACCTGACTCCGAATTCTGTTTAACATGTGCTCCAGCATGTAAATCACCGGAATAGTCATGCTGATAATGGCATCGTCAGCACTAAACATCTTCGTCGCCATTTCAAAACTGTGCAGAAGGGTGCATAGGTCCCTGATCTGAGACCACTCCTCCAGCGTGATTTGCCCCACCTCTGAATCTCGTTGGCCCAGGCTATACGTCAGAACGTATTGCACCAGGGCTTGTCGGTGCTGCCACAGTCGCTGCAACATGTGCAGAGTTGAATTCCACCGGGTAGGCACATCGCATTTTAGCCGGTGAAGTGGCAGGCCCAACGACTTCTGTAGAGATGTAAGTCGCTGAGCTGCGGGATGCGAACGGCGGAAGTGAGCACACAGCGACCGTGCCCTCTGCAGAAGGCCATCTAGTCTGGGATAGTGGGCTAAAAATTGCTGGACAACCAGGTTCAACACGTGAGCCATACAAGGCACGTGTGTGACATTGCCCCGGCGAAGGGCCGCACCCAGGTTTGCAGCATTGTCGCACACGGCCTTCCCTGGTTTCAGGTCCAGTGGAGACAACCATTCATGAAATTGGTTCTCCAGAGCTGACCACAACTCCTCAGCTGTGTGACTCACATTTCCCAGACATTTCAATGTAAAAACCGCCTGATGACGTTGAGCCCTACTGCCAGCATAGTAAGGAGGTGTGCAGGATCCCTTCTGCGCAGTTAGAAAGCTTGTGGCATGACCAGACAGGCTTTGGGTGCAGGTGGAAGACCGAGAGGAGGTTGAGGAGGCAGAAGCAGTGGAGGAACTTTGACATAAAGAGGATTGACGCACAACTCGTGGGGACGGCAAGACTTGGACAGCAGCCCCTTGTCCTGCTGTCACCATAGTTACCCAGTGCCCAGTCAGCGACATGTAACGCCCCTGTCCATGCCTACTCGTCCAAGTGTCTGTGGTGAAATGCACCCTGTCACACACAGAGTTTCTCAAAGAAGCGGTGATGTTGTGTGCGACATGCTGGTGGAGCGCAGGCACACCTTTCTTTGAGAAGTAGTGCCGACTGGGCATCTGGTACTGGGGCACTGCGACGGACATAAGGTCTCGAAAATCCTCTGTGTCCACCAGGCGGAAAGGCAGCATTTCTGTAGCCAAGAGCTTGCAGATGGTGAAATTCAACCTCTTAGCTTTCTCATGGCTAGGAGGAAATGGTCTTTTACTTGTCCACATCTGAGGGACCGAGGGCTGGCTATTGTGCTTAGACGGGGTTGATAAGGGTGTCCCCGGCAAACTGCCGGTCTGTGAGGAAGATGCAGGCGGACATGTTAGGTTGCCTTCATCCAAAGGTGGTGCTATCGATGTCGGACAGCGCTCAACACCAGCTGGTGTTACCAACTCCAAAGAAAATGATGACCTGCCAATCACGCTGGCTGTTGCGGGTAAAGAGGTGGCAGGTCTGCGCCCCAAAACAGGTGTGACTGCTGTCCCCCCAGTCACAGAGGATGAAGAGGCCGCGGATGCACAAGATATGGCAGACGGTGGTTGGCCCGGCTGGCTAGGCCGCATTGTAGCACACTGAGCTTCCCACTGCAACTTATGCTTCATGTCCATGTGCCGGTTCATGCATGAAGTACTCAAACTATGTATTTTGGCCTCTACTTAGCTTTTGCTGACAAATGTTACAGATAACACGAGTTGGGTCATCTTTATCGATCTGAAAAAATGCCCAGGCTATGCAAGGCTTAGCAACCATGCGACCTGAAGAGCCACCACGACTTG